>NC_134497.1:37547528-37560028 GCF_040206685.1 Ascaphus truei | reverse complement strand
ACAGAGAGCCACACAAACACACAGAGAGCCACACAAACACACAGAGAGCACACACACACACACACACACACACACACACACACACACACACACACACACACACACACACACACACACAGAGCCACACACACACAGAGAGCCACACACACACACAGAGAGCCACACACACACACACACACACACACACAGAGAGACACACACAGCCACACCCAGTCACATACACAGAGCCACACACAGCCACACCCAGTCACATACACAGAGCCACACACACGCACACAGAGCCACACACACACACACACACACACACACACACACACACACACACACACACACACACACACACACACACACACACACACACACACACACACACACACACACTCACAGAGCCACACACACTCACAGAGCCACACACACTCACATACATAGAAGAGTAGTCCCAAGGGGGGTACAGGCGGAGCACTGCCAAACCAGAGAGGGAGAAAGGGGGCTGCATCCAGTGGTATTAAAAATTTATTTTATTGAGTGGTCAAAAAAAGAACATATTCACTTTTACGCGTTTCGGGAATTGCGTCCCTTTCTCAAAAAGTGTATCCGCGTCTGCATGCATACCCGTTTCATAGGAATCCCCCGTCCTCGGCGATGATGTCACGGGGCCGAAAACTCGCGTGAGTTGGTCAGAGGGACCAACCCATTGGCTGAAAACACCACCAATGAGCGGCCTCGCTGAGATCTCGCCCCCCAGTGAACCGTGGGACCGGGAGCTGCCAGATAAAAGACATGGCTGCAGAAAAAAATATACATAACACATTGTGCAACAATAACAGCTTAAAATATTACATAAGATTAAAATCACGGATAAAAACCAACAATATTGGATAGAAAGGCTTTCAACAAGATATAGGTTAAACACATAGCATGAGTCATCAAATACAATATTATTATCATGACCGATATTTGGGCTAGGATAACAAGACTGGCATATATTGTCTAATACCACTGGATGCAGCCCCCTTTCTCCCTCTCTGGTTTGGCAGTGCTCCGCCTGTACCCCCCTTGGGACTACTCTTCTGTGTACTTCTATGGACGTGAAGAACCCACTACAAGGAAAGAGCTGTGCTGCAAAAGGGGATTCTCACTGAAACAAAGATCATTTCTGGTATGTACTTTTTGGTTCTGTTGGGGCTTGTTTGGGAACTTTATGGTATATATGGAGACCTGAGCTAGCCACACAGCGTCATTAGTACACATATACCATTTCATGTACCATTACATATGGTTTATCAGAGTTTCCCCAGCACTTATATTTGCTCCTATACCTTGATCACAGAGGTTATCATTATCATTATATATATACTCTACCCTGAGCTAGCTGAGACCCGTTTATAGGGATACTATCCCTCAATCCTGTCCACACTCACATACATACTGTGAAAAACGGGCTGGTGCATTGTGAAAAACGGGCTGATGCAGGGGCGGGAGGGTGGGTGTGAAAAACGGGCTGATGCAGGGGCGGGAGGGTGGGTGTGAAAAACGGGCTGATGCAGGGGCGGGAGGGTGGGTGTGAAAAACGGGCTGATGCAGGGGCGGGAGGGTGGGTGTGAAAAACGGGCTGATGCAGGGGCGGGAGGGTGGGTGTGAAAAACGGGCTGATGCAGGGGCGGGAGGGTGGGTGTGAAAAACGGGCTGATGCAGGGGCGGGAGGGTGGGTGTGAAAAACGGGCTGATGCAGGGGCGGGAGGGTGGGTGTGAAAAACGGGCTGATGCAGGGGCGGGAGGGTGGTTGTGAAAAACGGGCTGATGCAGGGGCGGGAGGGTGGGTGTGAAAAACGGGCTGATGCAGGGGCGGGAGGGTGGGTGTGAAAAACGGGCTGATGCAGGGGCGGGAGGGTGGGTGTGAAAAACGGGCTGATGCAGGGGCGGGAGGGTGGGTGTGAAAAACGGGCTGATGCAGGGGCGGGAGGGTGGGTGTGAAAAACGGGCTGATGCAGGGGCGGGAGGGTGGGAGTGAAAAACGGGCTGATGCAGGGGCGGGAGGGTGGGAGTGAAAAACGGGCTGATGCAGGGGCGGGAGGGTGGGAGTGAAAAACGGGCTGATGCAGGGGCGGGAGGGTGGGAGTGAAAAACGGGCTGATGCAGGGGCGGGAGGGTGGGAGTGAAAAACGGGCTGATGCAGGGGCGGGAGGGTGGGAGTGAAAAACGGGCTGATGCAGGGGCGGGAGGGTGGGAGTGAAAAACGGGCTGATGCAGGGGCGGGAGGGTGGGAGTGAAAAACGGGCTGATGCAGGGGCGGGAGGGTGGGAGTGAAAAACGGGCTGATGCAGGGGCGGGAGGGTGGGAGTGAAAAACGGGCTGATGCAGGGGCGGGAGGGTGGGAGTGAAAAACGGGCTGATGCAGGGGCGGGAGGGTGGGAGTGAAAAACGGGCTGATGCAGGGGCGGGAGGGTGGGAGTGAAAAACGGGCTGATGCAGGGGCGGGAGGGTGGGAGTGAAAAACGGGCTGATGCAGGGGCGGGAGGGTGGGAGTGAAAAACGGGCTGATGCAGGGGCGGGAGGGTGGGAGTGAAAAACGGAATGATGCAGGGGCGGGAGGGTGGGAGTGAAAAACGGAATGGTGCAGGGGTGGGGCGTGGTTGTGAAAACGGCTGGTGCATTGTGAAAAACGGGCGGGTGGGGGGATGGGTGTGAAAAACGGGCTGGTGCAGGGGTGGGGGGTGGTTGTGAAAACGGCTGGTGCATTGTGAAAAACGGGCGGGTGGGGGGATGGGTGTGAAAAACGGGCTGGGGTGGGGGGGGGGGTGAAAAACGGGCTGGTGCAGGGGTGGGGTGAAAAACGGGCTGGTGCAGGGGTGGGGGGGGTGTGAAAAACGGGCTGGTGCAGGGGTGGGGTGAAAAACAGGCTGGTGCAGGGGTGGGGGTGTGTGAAAAACGGTCTGGTACAGAAAACGGGCTGGTACAGTGTGAAAAACGGGCTGGTGCAGGAGTGGGGGGGGGGGTGGTTGAGAAAAACGGGCTGGTGCAGGGGTGGGTGTGAAAAACGGGCTGGTGCAGGGGTGGGTGTGAAAAACGGGCTGGTGCAAGGGTGGGTGTGAAAAACGGGCTGGTGCAGGGGTGGGTGTGAAAAATGGGCTGCTGGTGGGGGGGGGGGCAAACTGAGTGGTGTGGTGGGGGAGGGGAGAGAGAGGAGGCAGAAGGGGGGCAGAAGGGAGAGAGGGGAGGGGCAGAAGAGAGAGGGGGGGCAGAAGGGAGAGAGGGGGGGCAGAAGGGAGAGGGAGAGGGGGCAGTAGGGAGAGGGAGAGGGGGCAGTAGGGAGAGAGGGGGCAGTAGGGAGAGAGGGGGCAGTAGGGAGAGAGGGGTCAGTAGGGAGAGGGGGGGCAGAAGTGAGAGAGAGGGGGGCAGAAGTGAGAGAGAGGGGGGGCAGAAGTGAGAGAGAGGGGGGGCAGAAGTGAGAGAGAGGGGGGGCAGACGTGAGAGAGGGGGGGCAGAAGTGAGAGAGAGGAGGGGCAGAAGTGAGAGAGAGGGGGGCAGAAGTGAGAGAGAGGGGGCAGATGTGAGAGAGAGGGGGGGCAGAAGTGAGAGAGGGGGGGCAGAAGTGAGAGAGAAGGGGGGGGCAGAAGTGAGAGAGAGGGGGGGGCAGAAGTGAGAGAGAGGGGGGGGCAGAAGTGAGAGAGAGGGGGGGGCAGAAGTGAGAGAGAGGGGGGGGGCAGAAGTGAGAGAGGGGGGGCAGAAGTGAGAGACAGGGGGGGCAGAAGTGAGAGAGAGGGGGGCAGAAGTGAGAGAGAGGGGGGGCAGAAGTGAGAGAGAGGGGGGGCAGAAGTGAGAGAGAGGGGGGGCAGAAGTGAGAGAGAGGGGGGCAGAAGTGAGAGAGAGGGGGGGCAGAAGTGAGAGAGAGGGGGGGCAGAAGTGAGAGAGAGGGGGGCAGAAGTGAGAGAGAGGGGGCAGAAGTGAGAGAGAGGGGGGGCAGAAGTGAGAGAGGGGGGGCAGAAGTGAGAGAGAAGGGGGGGGCAGAAGTGAGAGAGAGGGGGGGGCAGAAGTGAGAGAGAGGGGGGGCAGAAGTGAGAGAGGGGGGGGGCAGAAGTGAGAGAGAGGGGGGGGGCAGAAGTGAGAGAGAGGGGGGGGCAGAAGTGAGAGAGGGGGGGCAGAAGTGAGAGAGAGGGGGGGCAGAAGTGAGAGAGAGGGGGGCAGAAGTGAGAGAGAGGGGGGGCAGAAGTGAGAGAGAGGGGGGGCAGAAGTGAGAGAGAGGGGGGGCAGAAGTGAGAGAGAGGGGGGGCAGAAGTGAGAGAGAGGGGGGGGCAGAAGTGAGAGAGAGGGGGGCAGAAGTGAGAGAGAGGGGGGGCAGAAGTGAGAGAGAGGGGGGGCAGAAGTGAGAGAGAGGGGGGGCAGAAGTGAGAGAGAGGGGGGGCAGAAGAGAGAGAGGGGGAGAAGGGGTGGGGGGAGAGGGGGGATAGAGAGGAGGCAAGAGGAGAGAGAGAGAGGAGGCAGAAGGGAGAGAGAGGGGGGCAGAAGGGAGAGGGGGCAGAAGGGAGGGCAGAAGGGAGAAGGGGGGGCAGAAGGGAGAAGGGGGGGCAGAAGGGAGAAGGGGGGGCAGAAGGGAGAAGGGGGGGCAGAAGGGAGAGGGGAGGGCAGAAGGGAGAGTGGGGGGTAGAAGGAAGAGGGGGGGCAGAAGGGAGAGGGGGGGCAGAAGGGAGAGGGGGAGCAGAAGGGAGAGGGGGGGAGCAGAAGGGAGAGGGTGCAGAAGGGAGAGGGGGGCAGAAGGGAGAGGGGGGGCAGAAGGGAGAGGGGGGGCAGAAGGGAGAGGGGGCAGAAGGGAGAGAAAGAGAGGGGGCAGTAGGTAGAGAGGGGGCAGTAGGGAGAGAGGGAGAGAGGGGGCAGAAGTGAGAGAGGGGGCAGAAGTGAGAGAGGGGGGGCAGAAGTGAGAGAGGGGGGGGAGAAGGGAGAGAGAGGGGCAGAAGGGAGAGGGGGGCAGAAGGGAGAGGGGGCCAGAGGGAGAGGGGGGCAGAAGGGAGAGGAGAGAGGGGGGGAGAAGGGAGAGAGGGGGGGCAGAAGGGAGAGAGAGAGGGGGGGCAGAAGTGAGAGAGGGGGGGCAGAAGAGAGAGAGGTGGGAGAAGGGGTGGGGGGAGAGGGGGGATAGAGAGGAGGCAGGAGGGGAGAGAGAGAGGAGGCCGAAGGGAGAGGGGGGAGAAGGGAGAGAGAGAGGAGGCCGAAGGGAGAAGGGGGGCAGAAGGGAGGGGGGGGACAGAAGGGAGAGGGGGGGGGCAGAAGGGAGAGGGGGGGCAGAAGGGAGAGGGGGGGGCAGAAGAGAGAGAGGGGGAGAAGGGGTGGGGGGAGAGGGGAGGTATGAGGAGTGGAGGAGGGGGAGAGAGGGAGCAGAATGAAGAGAGAGGGGGGGCTGAAGGGAGAGAGAGAGGGGGGCAGAAGAGAGAGAGGGGGAGAAGGGGTGGGGTTTAGAGGGGGGATAGAGAGGAGGCAGGAGGGGAGAGAGAGGGGGACAGAAGGGAGAGAGGGGGGGCAGAAGGGAGAAGGGGGGGGCAGAAGGGAGAAGGGGGGGCAGAAGGGAGAGGAGGGGGCAGAAGGGAGAGGGGGGGCAGAAGGGAGAGGGGGGGCAGAAGGGAGAGAGGGGAGGGCAGAAGGGAGAGGGGAGGGCAGAAGGGAGAGGGGAGGGCAGAAGGGAGAGGGGAGGGCAGAAGGGAGAGGGGAGGGCAGAAGGGAGAGGGGGGCAGAAGGGAGAGGGGGGGGCAGAAGGGAGAGGGGAGGGCAGAAGGGAGAGGGGGGGCAGAAGGGAGAGGGGGGGGCAGAAGGGAGAGGGGGGGGCAGAAGGGAGAGGGGGGGGCAGAAGGGAGAGGGGGGGGCAGAAGGGAGAGAGGGGCAGAAGGGAGAGAGGGGGAGAAGGGGTGGGGGGAGAGGGGAGGTATGAGGAGTGGAGGAGGGGGAGACAGGGAGCAGAATGAAGAGAGAGGGGGGGGCTGAAGGGAGAGAGGGGGGCAGAAGAGAGAGAGGGGGAGAAGGGGTGGGGTTTAGAGAGGGGATAGAGAGGAGGCAGGAGGGGAGAGAGAGAGGGGGACAGAAGGAGAAGAGGGGGGCAGAAGGGAGAAGGGGGGGCAGAAGGGAGAAGGGGGGGCAGAAGGGAGAAGGGGGGCAGAAGGGAGAGGAGGGGGCAGAAGGGAGAGGGGGGCAGAAGGGAGAGGGGGGGCAGAAGGGAGAGGGGGGGCAGAAGGGAGAGGGGGGCAGAAGGGAGAGAGGGGGGGGCAGAAGGGAGAGAGGGGAGGGCAGAAGGGAGAGGGGAGGGCAGAAGGGAGAGGGGAGGGCAGAAGGGAGAGGGGAGGGCAGAAGGGAGAGGGGAGGGCAGAAGGGAGAGGGGGGGCAGAAGGGAGAGGGGGGCAGAAGGGAGAGGGGGGGCAGAAGGGAGAGGGGAGGGCAGAAGGGAGAGGGGAGGGCAGAAGGGAGAGGGGGGGCAGAAGGGAGAGGGGGGCAGAAGGGAGAGGGGGGCAGAAGGGAGAGGGGGGGGCAGAAGGGAGAGGGGGGGCAGAAGGGAGAGGGGGGGAAGAAGGGAGAGAGGGGGCAGAAGGGAGAGAGGGGGGGCAGAAGGGAGAGGGGGCAGAAAGGAGAGGGGGGGCAGAAGGGAGAGGGGGGGCAGAAGGGAGAGGGGGGGAAGAAGGGAGAGAGGGGGCAGAAGGGAGAGAGGGGGGCAGAAGGGAGAGAGGGGGGCAGAAGGGAGAGGGGGGGCAGAAGGGAGAGGGGGGGCAGAAGGGAGAGGGGGGGGCAGAAGGGAGAGGGGGGGGAAGAAGGGAGAGAGAGGGGCAGAAGAGAGAGAGGGGGGAGAAGGGGTGGGGGGAGAGAGGGGATAGAGAGGAGGCAAGAGGGGGGAGAGAGGAGGCAAGAGGGGGGAGAGAGGAGGCAGGAGGGAGAGGGGGGAGAGAGAGGGGGGAGAATGGAGAGAGGGGGGGCAGAAGGGAGAAAGGGGGGCAGAAGGGAGAGAGGGGGCAGAAGGGAGAGGGGGGGCAGAAGGGAGAGGGGGGGCAGAAGGGAGAGAGGGGGGCAGAAGGGAGAGAGGGGGCAGAAGGGAGAGAGGGGGGGCAGAAGGGAGAGAGGGGGGCAGAAGGGAGAGGGGGGCAAAAGGAGAGGGGGAGAGAAGGGAGAGAGGGGAGGAGAAGGGAGAGAGGGGGGCAGAAGGGGGAGAGAGAGGGGGGAAGAAGGGAGAGAGGGGGCAGAAGGAAGGAAGGGGGGCAGAAGGGAGAGAGTGGCGGGGGGGAGAAGGGAGAGAGGGGGGAGAGAGGGGGGCAGAAGGGGGAAAGAGGGGGGCAGAAGGGGGAGAGAGGGGGGAAGAAGGGAGAGAGGGGGGGAGAAGGGAGAGAGGGGGGCAGAAGGGGGAGAGAGGGGGGGCGGAAGGGGGAGAGAGGGGGGAAGAAGGGAGAGAGGGGGGCAGAAGGGAGAGAGGGGGGCAGAAGGGAGAGGGGGGGCAGAAGGGAGAGAGGGGGCAGAAGGGAGAGGGAGGGGACAGAAGGGAGAGGGATGGGGGGAGAAGGTAGAGAGGGTGGGAGAAGGTAGAGAGGGGGGAGAAGGGAGAGAGAGGGGGGAGAAGGGAGAGAGGGGGCAGAAGGGAGAGAGAGGGGGCAGAAGGGAGAGAGAGGGGGCAGAAGGGAGAGAGAGGGGGTAGAAGGGAGAGAGAGGGGGCAGAAGGGAGAGAGAGGGGGCAGAAGGGAGAGAGAGGGGGCAGAAGGGAGAGAGAGAGGGGCAGAAGGGAGAGAGAGGGGCAGAAGGGTGGAGGGAGAGGGTGGGAGAAAGGAGAGGGAGGGGGAGGTATGAGGAGAGGAGGAGGGGGATAAAGGGAGCAGAATGGAGAGAGAGGGGGGGGCAGAAGGGAGAGAGAGGGGGGGCAGAAGGGAGATAGAGAGGGGGGCAGAAGGGAGAGGGAGGGGGGCGGAGAGGGAGGGGGGCAGAAAGGAGACAGGGAGGGGGGCAGAAGGGAGAGAGAGGGGGGGGCAGAAGGGAGAGAGGGGGGCAGAAGGGAGAGAGGGGGGCAGAAGGGAGAGAGAGGGGGCAGAAGGGAGAGAGAGGGGGGCAAAAGGGAGAGAGAGGGGGCAGAAGGGAGAGAGGGGGGCAGAAGGGAGAGAGGGGGCAGAATGGAGAGGGGGGGCAGAATGGAGAGGGGGGGCAGAATGGAGAGGGGGGGCAGTATGGAGAGGGGGGGCAGAATGGAGAGGGGGGGCAGAAGGGAGAGAGGGAGGCAGAAGGGAGAGAGGGGGGCGGAAGGGAGAGAGGGGGGCGGAAGGGAGAGGGGGGGCAGAAGGGAGAGGGGGCAGAAGGGAGAGGGGGCCAGAAGGGAGAGGGGGGCAGAAGGGAGAGGGGGCCAGAAGGGAGAGGGGGGCAGAAGGGAGAGGAGAGAGGGGGGGAGAAAGGAGAGAGGGGGGGAGAAGGGAGAGAGGGGGGAGAAGGGAGAGAGGGGGGGAGAAGGGAGAGAGGGGGGGGAGAAGGGAGAGGGGGGGCAGAAGGGAGAGAGGGGGGGCAGAAGGGAGAGAGAAGGGGGGCAGAAGGGAGAGGGGGGCAGAAGGAAGAGGGGGCAGAAGGGAGAGGGGGCAGAAGGGAGAGGGGGCAGAAGGGAGAGGGGGCAGAAGGGAGAAGGGGGGCAGAAGGGAGAGGGAGGGGGCAGAAGGGAGAGGGGCAGAAGGGAGAGGGAGGGGGAGAAGTGAGAGAAGGGGGAGAAGGGAGAGAGAGGGGGGGAGAAGGGAGAGAGAGGGGGGGAGAAGGGAGAGAGAGGGGGGAGAAGGGAGAGAGAGGGGGGCAAAAGGGAGAGAGAGGGGGGAGAAGGGAGAGAGAGGGGGGCAAAAGGGAGAGAGAGGGGGGGCAGAAGGGAGAGAGAGGGGGGCAGAAGGGAGAGAGAGGGGGGCAGAAGGGAGAGAGTGGGGACAGAAGGGAGAGAGAGGGGGCAGAAGGGAGAGGGGCAGAAGGGAGAGGGAGGGGGGAGAAGGGAGAGAGGGGGGAGAAGGGAGAGAGAGGGGGGGAGAAGGGAGAGAGAGGGGGGGAGAAGGGAGAGAGAGGGGGGAGAAGGGAGAGAGGGGGGCAAAAGGGAGAGAGAGGGGGGGCAGAAGGGAGAGAGAGGGGGGCAGAAGGGAGAGAGTGGGGACAGAAGGGAGAGAGAGGGGGCAGAAGGGAGAGAGGGTGGGTGGAGGGAGAGGGTGGGAGAAAGGAGAGGGAGGGGGGAGGTATGAAGGAGTGGAGGAGGGGGAGAGAGGGAGCAGAATGGAGAGAGAGGGGGAACTGAAGGAAGAGAGAGAGGGGGAGAAAGGGTGGGGGGAGAGGGGGGATAGAGAGGAGGCAGGAGGGGAGAGAGAGAGGGGGGCAGAAGGGAGAGAGGGGGGGGCAGAAGGGAGAAGGGGGGGCAGAAGGGAGAAGGGGGGGCAGAAGGGAAGGGGGGCAGAAGGGAGGGGGGGGCAGAAGGGAGGGCAGAAGGGAGAGGGGAGGGCAGAAGGGAGAGGGGAGGGCAGAAGGGAGAGGGGGGGCAGAAGGGAGAGGGGGGGGCAGAAGGGAGAGGGGGGGGCAGAAGGGAGAGGGGGGGCAGAAGGGAGAGGGGGGGCAGAAGGGAGAGGGGGGGGCAGAAGGGAGAGAGGGGGGCAGAAGGGAGAGGGGGGGCAGAAGGGAGAGGGGGGGCAGACGGGAGAGGGGGGGCAGAATGGAGAGAGAGAGAGAGGGGGCAGTAGGGAGAGAGGGGGCAGTAGGGAGAGAGAGGGGGGGCAGAAGTGAGAGGGGGGGGCAGAAGTGAGAGAGAGGGGGGGCAGAAGTGAGAGAGAGGGGGGGCAGAAGTGAGAGAGAGGGGGGGCAGAAGAGAGAGAGGGGGGAGAAGGGGTGGGGGGAGAGGGTGATTGAGAGGAGGCAGGAGGGGGGAGAGAGAGGAGGCAGAAGGGAGAGGGGGGAGAAGGGAGAGAGAGGGGGGAGAATGGATAGAGGGGGGCAGAAGGGAGAAGGGGGGGCAGAAGGGAGAAGGGGGGGCAGAAGGGAGAGGGGGGGTGCAGAAGGGAGAGGGGAGGCAGAAGGGAGAGGGGGGGCAGAAGGGAGAGAGGGGGCAGAAGGGAGAGAGGGGGGCAGAAGGGAGAGAGGGGGGCAGAAGGGAGAGGGGGGCAGAAGGGAGAGGGGGCCAGAAGGGAGAGGGGGGCAGAAGGGAGAGGGGGAGAGATGGGAGAGAGGGGGGAGATGTGAGAGAGGGGGGGAGAAGGGAGAGAGAATGGAGAGAGGGGGGAAAAGGGAGAGGGGGGGCAGAAGGGGGAGAGAGAGGGGGGACAGGAGGGGGAGAGAGAGGGGGGGAGAAGGGAGAGAGGGGGCAGAAGGAAGAGAGGGGGGCAGAAGGGAGAGGGTGGCAGAAGAGAGAGGGGGGGGAGAAGGGAGAGGGGGGGAGAAGGGAGAGAGGGGGGAGAAGGGAGAGAGGGGGGGCAGAAGGGGGAGAGAGGGGGGGCAGAAGGGGGAGAGAGGGGGGAAGGGAGAGAGGGGGGCAGAAGGGAGAGGGGGGGCAGAAGAGAGAGGGAGAGAGGGAGAGAGAAAGGGCAGAAGGGAGAAAGGGGGGCAGAAGAGAAGGGAGAGAGGGGGCAGAAGGGAGAAAGGGGGGCAGAAGGGAGAGGGGGGGCAGAAGGGAGAGGGGGGGCAGAAGAGAGAGGGAGGGGGGCAGAAGGGAGAGGGAGGGGGGCAGAAGGGAGAGAGAGGGGGGCAGAAGGGAGAGAGAGGGGGGCAGAAGGGAGAGAGAGGGGGGGAGAACGTAGAGAGGGGGGAGAAGGTAGAGAGGGGGGAGAAGGGAGAGAGAGGGGGGCAGAAGGGAGAGAGGGGGAGAAGGGGTGGGGTTTAGAGGGGGGATAGAGAGGAGGCAGGAGGGGAGAGAGAGAGGGGGACAGAAGGGAGAGAGGGGGGGCAGAAGGGAGAAGGGGGGGCAGAAGGGAGAAGGGGGGGCAGAAGGGAGAGGAGGGGGCAGAAGGGAGAGGAGGGGGCAGAAGGGAGAGGGGGGGCAGAAGGGAGAGGGGGGCAGAAGGGAGAGGGGGGGGGCAGAAGGGAGAGGGGGGGCAGAAGGGAGAGAGGGGAGGGCAGAAGGGAGAGGGGAGGGCAGAAGGGAGAGGGGAGGGCAGAAGGGAGAGGGGAGGGCAGAAGGGAGAGGGGAGGGCAGAAGGGAGAGGGGAGGGCAGAAGGGAGAGGGGGGCAGAAGGGAGAGGGGGGGGCAGAAGGGAGAGGGGAGGGCAGAAGGGAGAGGGGAGGGCAGAAGGGAGAGGGGGGGCAGAAGGGAGAGGGGGGGGCAGAAGGGAGAGGGGGGGCAGAAGGGAGAGGGGGGGGCAGAAGGGAGAGGGGGGGCAGAAGGGAGAGAGGGGGAGAAGGGGTGGGGGGAGAGGGGAGGTATGAGGAGTGGAGGAGGGGGAGAGAGGGAGCAGAATGAAGAGAGAGGGGGGGGCTGAAGGGAGAGAGAGAGGGGGGCAGAAGAGAGAGAGGGGGAGAAGGGGTGGGGTTTAGAGGGGGGATAGAGAGGAGGCAGGAGGGGAGAGAGAGAGGGGGACAGAAGGGAGAGAGGGGGGGCAGAAGGGAGAAGGGGGGGCAGAAGGGAGAAGGGGGGGCAGAAGGGAGAGGAGGGGGCAGAAGGGAGAGGGGGGGCAGAAGGGAGAGGGGGAGAGAAGGGAGAGGGGGGGGCAGAAGGGAGAGAGGGGAGGGCAGAAGGGAGAGGGGAGGGCAGAAGGGAGAGGGGAGGGCAGAAGGGAGAGGGGAGGGCAGAAGGGAGAGGGGAGGGCAGAAGGGAGAGGGGGGGCAGAAGGGAGAGAGGGGGGCAGAAGGGAGAGGGGGGCAGAAGGGAGAGGGGGGGGCAGAAGGGAGAGGGGGGGCAGAAGGGAGAGGGGGGGAAGAAGGGAGAGAGGGGGCAGAAGGGAGAGAGGGGGGGCAGAAGGGAGAGGGGGGCAGAAAGGAGAGGGGGGGCAGAAGGGAGAGGGGGGGCAGAAGGGAGAGGGGGGGCAGAAAGGAGAGGGGGGAAGAAGGGAGAGAGGGGGCAGAAGGGAGAGAGGGGGGCAGAAGGGAGAGGGGGCAGAAGGGAGAGGGGGGCAGAAGGGAGAGGGGGGGGCAGAAGGGAGAGGGGGGGGCAGAAGGGAGAGGGGGGAAGAAGGGAGAGAGAGGGGCAGAAGAGAGAGAGGGGGAGAAGGGGTGGGGGGAGAGGGGGGATAGAGAGGAGGCAGGAGGGGGAGAGAGGAGGCAGGAGGGAGAGGGGGGAGAGAGAGGGGGAGAATGGAGAGAGGGGGGGCAGAAGGGAGAACAGGGGGGCAGAAGGGAGAGAGGGGGGGCAGAAGGGGGGCAGAAGGGAGAGGGGGGGCAGAAGGGAGAGGGGGGGCAGAAGGGAGAGAGGGGGGCAGAAGGGAGAGAGGGGGGCAGAAGGGAGAGAGGGGGCAGAAGGGAGAGAGGGGGGCAGAAGGGAGAGAGGGGGGCCGAATGGAGAGGGGGGGCAGAAGGGAGAGAGGGGGGCAGAAGGGAGAGGGGGGCAGAAGGGAGAGGGG